>NW_026897106.1:0-32500 GCF_033153095.1 Gastrolobium bilobum | reverse complement strand
TGCTAAATAGAATTCCTAGTAAGGCAGTTCAAAAGACTCCTTTTGAATTGTGGACATGAAGGAAACTGTAACACCCCGTATATATCTGGTTTGTTATCATATCATCGTATTAAGCCCGCTTAATTTAAAAATGCAGAATATCTTTTTCTTTTCAATTATGACGTCATTATCATTAGCCAAGTTGAATTACTTAATTCATTTAATAAAACATCGCCTGTATGAAAATTGCAAAAGACAACTAACTGAAATACCTCATAACATAAATAACATAATGTGCCTCTAGTCACAGAACTACCACACGTAGACCGGACAACCCTGATAGTTTACACAACTCACACTAAAAGTACTAACATCAATGTGGCATGGACAAACCCCATGCTCACCAAATAAGGCAACAAAGCCCACAAAAGAGTCTCAACTCAAATATCAATATAAAGACAGGAAACATAAACAACATCCAATATCCAGTCATGTCAGCATACAGCATATATAATTAGCTAAGCTATGGCCTCCTGCCGCCAGAGGTCTCAACCCCCGCATTACCTGAACCTGAAATATGTGCCCCAAGCGTGGGGTGAGATCTCTAAAAAGAAATCTCAGTAAGACAAGGGGTCCTCAAGGATCTTCCACCCCAAGCTCACTTACACGAGCAATATAAGTTCAAAAGCATTTAACAGTATAAGTTTCAAAACTATGCAGTGCAACAGATATTCATGCCATGTGTGTTTTCACTATTCTACTGGCGAGAGAAATGCAGGACGTACGTCTACAACCCCACAATAAGTACAAGGAACACCGCTTGCACCCACCCTCTTGTATGTACCACATACTCAGGCTTACCGTATAGGTGGAACACCACATGCATATCATAAAGACACTCGCATATAACAGCTCAACAGCATTTCACAAATCAATCTATCATGAAAATAACATCATGCATATAACCATACCCCTATGGGACATGGTGGAACCAACAATGGCTAAACTGAGGACACGAAAGCTTACCTTGCAAGCTAACAATCCAATCCAAGAGTCCAACCAATCTCAAAGCCCAAACACAGCAGAATCACAAACTGTTTTGGACCAACAATCATATCAAAATCATACTCAACAAGTATAAGACACAAGGACAACGTCTTTCCTTTACATTTCATGTCTTAAGGCTTCTCACAAAGCCACAAGCCATTAATCACTTAGATTCTGACTTAACTAATCAATACAGAAGCTTAACTTAACCAGTCTAGGGTCCACAAGCCCCAAACATCATTCTGTATGAACAGTGCAGCTATTGTTCTTCGAAAACTCAGAATATCCGGATATTTGTTGGGGGCATATCCGGATATCAATATCCGGATATCTCTTGCCAATATCCGGATATCAATATCCGGATATTCAGATCCCCATATCCGGATATCAATATCCGTATATTTCCATCCAAATATCCGGATATTTCGCGACAGAATGCAGTTTTGCATTTTCACAAAGATATCCCTTCAAGGTTCCATTTTTAAAACCTTAAAATGTTAAAGCATGCATCTTTAAGCTCATTAAGGTTCATACTCAGGTTGGTTACTTGTTTAACCCCTTAAACATGTCAAGACACCTCTTTTATCAATTAAAACTCATGATCAATGGTAGGTAGCACTTACCCAAGCTTTAAAACAGAGAAAGGAGTGTTCTTGGATCTCACCAACAACCCCCAAGGTTCTGACTTTGAAGATGCACGAAAATGTCACACAACAATGGTTCCTTGCTCAAACCTGTACTCGGTCGGATATCGGTTTTGCGGTCGGGATGTTGGGCAGATATCAAAGTAATCCAAGAATGGAACATTGGAAAGCTGCAAAGAAAGTTTTAAGATACCTTCAAGGCTTGAAGGATCACATGCTTATGTACAAAAGGTCTAATGAATTAGAAGTAATTGGATATACATATTCGGATTTTGGTGGATGTCTTGATAGTAGAAAGTCAACCTTTGGCAACTTGTTTATGTTTGCCCAAGGAGCCATATCATGGAAAAGTGCAAAACAGACTATCATTGCTTCATCCACTGTGGAGGGAGAATTTGTGGCATGTTTTGAAGCCACAACTCATGCATTATGCATGCGGAAGTTTATTTCGGGGCTTGCGGTTGTCGACACCATTAGCAGGCCGCTAAAAATTTACTGTGATAATTCTGCAACAGTATTCTTCTCTAAGAACGAGAGATACTCTAAAGGTTCCAAACATATAGAGTTAAAGTATTTTTCTGTTAATGAGGAGGTTCAGAAACAAAGTGTGTCAATTATGCACATCAGAACCGAACACATGAAGCAGACCCTTTGACGAAAGGGTTACAACCAAAGCTATTTAAAGAACATGTTGAAAGTATGGGCCTTGGTTGTATTAAAGATTATTGATGTGTGACACTCTGAGCTCACCTATGTGTTTCTGACATACATTATGTTTCCTTATTATTTTATAGTTGTATACACATTATGAATTTTGACAATGAAGTCTTTGTAAGACATTATGTGGACCATTATGTTTCCTATATTATGAATTTTATATGATGGATTATTGGTGTTGTAGTATATGGAAGGGAATATACTGAATTAATAGCGCACTACCGCCATAACTCACATTTGACAATTTATCTTTTTATGATGACTAACGTTAAAGATGAACATGTATATTTTGATTAATCGAGTCAATAGGGAGATTGTTAGAAATTTTAAGAGTCAATTATAATATTAAAAGGATTTTATTTAATTATAATATTAAGACTCTTAATATTACCCATTAAATGTTATATGGCCCAATTAATTACTGATACATTTGATCTCAATCATTGATTTGGTACATGATGGACGCACCAGATTATAAGTTATGAATATATATATATATATATTAAGGACGATCCTCTCTCCCCTTCAACCCTAATGTCATTCTCTCCATTAGAATACATATCAAGAAAAGAAGACCTAGAGAGAGAAACTAACCCAACACAGTTGTTGACAAGATGACTATTGTTAACACCTCATTATCGAGATAAGGTATGTCTTTATCTCTTATGTGTATGTGAAAATCATGTATTCTCGAGATCCTTTATCATGTTCTTATTTTATGAACATGATATATTATGTTCAAACTAACATCTAGAGCTCTATGTTTGAAGAAAATAGACAAGTTTGATATCCAAAAAATAGTTTCGGTTATGGATCCAAATCAAGTATCATTGACTTTTTGGGTAATGCAATAAATAGAAAGAGTATAGAATATTTCAGTATTCGTGGTTATTTTTCATAATATTTTGAAATCTTAAATTATTTTCCTGATTATATTAATTTTTTTATTTTATACTATGCTTTTTTAGAAGAGTTATTATTATGGATTGAATTATTGAGACCCATTCAGACTTAATATTCCCTCAAACTACGAAACAAAATGTCATTATCTCAAAATATTTCACAAATTATGTCGAATAATTGCTTTTTAACAATTTTATGCTATTCATATTTAGATATATGCAAAAAAATTTTTGGAAGAAAAAATATTGAAGATGGTAATAAAAGACATGCGAGGGTGTAAATATGTTAAGCAGCCTATCGGGCCCACATCAGATTAGACTTGGCCTATTATATATAGTAAAATAGAATATGCTTAAGTTTTTCAAACAGCCTTTTTAGAAAGCAGGCTATAGGCTTTTTTTTTTACAAGACCCATTTATAAGACTATAGACCGCCCTATATCATATTATTTATTTTAAGGAAAAAATATTTGTTATTATAAATGATACAACTTTGTGTCATTTTTAATGAAATAACGTCATTTTTGTGTGTTTTTAGTATTTTTTTACATTTTCTCTTTTTTATAAAAATAAAATTAGGAAGAAAAAGAAAGTGAAGGAGAGAATACAACTACACACCAAAATGATGTAGTTTAATTGAAATGATACAAAGTTGTGTCATTTAAAATCACAAACAGGTTATATTTTAATTATTTTGAACAATAAAATAATATTATTTTAATTATATTTTTAAATGTTGAATGCTTAATATGCTTAAGCAGGTTAACAAGACTAGGCCAAACTTTTTATTTTTTAAATATAGGTCATACCAAACTTATAATATGAGTTTACAAAAGACAAACAGATCAGATCAGACCTAAAGTATTTCATATAAGTATGACCTACTTAGCTCGAACCCATATACATCCTATTATTGATGACATTATGAGAAAGTTAAAAATAAAAAACATTCTTATTTTAGAAATTATTTAGCTTTATACTTTATTTATTCAAAAACAAGTCATTGACACCAACAATTATGTATACACTTTTGTAGAAGCACAACTACAAAGGCACCATCCATCAAAACACTTTGCATGGCAACCTGGGCGATAAGCGCATACTGGAATACAAGCTTTGTCGCCTTTGCACTGATCGCCTCTTTTCGCAAAAGCTTGTGGCATTAAACCTGAAATTATAATAATACAAAAAGATATAAATTAATAATATTCTTTGAGCAAATTATTTTTTTCAAAAATAATTTAAGCTAATTATAATTGCAAGCATAGAGTTTTACTACGATTTCAAATATAACATATATAGTATCACTTACGTATTTTAATATTATAATAAATATATAGCTAAATTGAAATTTTTTTAACTCTTATTATTTTAGTTGCTCTTATGCATTTTTAACCAAGGCACATACAAAAGACAGAAGAAGAATTAAGGATTACCAGATGCAACCAGAAACAAGAGCATAAAGAGAACCAATTTAAGTGAAGCATTCGCCATTCTTTTTCAAAGATTTTCTACTGCTAGTACGCTTTTTAATAGGGAATTTTACACACACGATTTCTCTTTCTCTTATAAGACAGGATAAGAAGTCATGTTGTGCATCAAATTTATAATTATATTTATTATTAATTTAATATTAAAATATTGACTATTAAATCAAGAATGGTTGAATATCTCGATTGAATGAAAAAACAGTTTCAATTTTTTCGCCTTTTAACTTTTGAATGATGCAAGTTATTTAATGAGTTCAAATTGTTTATTATTAGTATTCAAAATATATATTTTTTTTTTTGATAACAAAATATTTTTTAATAAGTGAGACCGTAGTAACCGTATTAAAAATATATTTATTTTTAATTTTATACATGTTAAATGATTTTATAATATTTAATAAATAATATAGAAAATTGTGTTTATTTTTTCTTATTTTTCACTTTAGTCATATTCTATCGTCATATCAGTTACAAACGCTGAACTCTAGAAGACGTTCCTTTTAAACTATTTTCTTCTACTACCCATCACCATATTTAGTGTTATGGGTTCTCTGTCATTGCTTCTATTATCTTTTTAGAATAAACTAATCCTAAGTGAGTTTATTTTTAAAATAAAAATTAAAGGATATTTATTTTTAAATTTTAGAGAGTTAGAGTCATTATATATTTTAAATTATATTAATGATAAATGTATCTTTATCGATCGATTCACTTTGTATTTCAGTGAGAACACTTTATCAAAAGTTTACTTTATAAAAATACAGTTGTATTTAATTTTATTTGAACTATATATGTCACCAATAACTCTCTGTATTTGACTGCTTTTGATTTTTTCATTCACTCTTATTAGCTTTGTCTTTTCTCTTCATTTCAGTTTCGTGACTTGTGAAGATAAAGTAACTGAAGGAGCATAGATTATTTTATTATTGAATTAAATAAATGAACGAAACAATTTCAATTTTTTATCCTTTTGATTTTATTATTGAAAACTTTATTTCCATTTCTTGTTATTTTGTCGTGGATCACTTAATACTTTTGTTATATATATATATATATATATATATATATATATATACTTTTATTTTATTTATTTTATTTTTTCAGTGAAATTCCACACTTTTTTGTGTCTACCTCTCTCTTAAAATGACCTAAGTGTGTGTCCTTTAAAAGGACACACACTTTTCTCATTAGACCTTTTGCAATTTTTTTCATCACACACACCGTTCTTGCACCTTAATTTCTAAGTTTGAATGTAAAAAATGTGCTTTAAATAGGACATGATATATAATATTGCATATTGATGTGAAATAAAACATAAAGCATAAATCCTCATTTATATTAAACACGACACACTAAAGGAAACAAATTGAACCGCTAAGAGTTCCTAAATTTATTCCATGGAGGATATAGTATGTTGGTATATGGGTGTTCTCAGCAACCATGAACTATAGTCCTGTTGGAGCTTCCCATGTGTCCATGGATATGGGAGTAACAACTCATAAGATGAATAATTAGAAGATAAGATCACCCACTTCAGCAGGCTAAAAGGGTATATATAGAGGAGAGTTGTTCCCCATGAGCTAAATCTTGTCGCTAGACAAGACATGCTGCCAGTATAGGGGTATAGGGTGCCCTTCTAAAAGGTTGAATAAATGGGCTATATTATTGGGCCTGACTTATTGGGCTTGTATAGTAGCCAACCCGAACAAAAGCCCCTCAACTTGGTAGTCTTCGAAGTCAGGGTGCCAAGGTGTAAGAGAATTTTAAGGCGGCCATCCATAGTGTGTAATATTAAAAGTAGGATATAATGATCCAACCGATCGGTAATAAGTCACTCTTTAAGTCTTGTTTATTTTTTGTATCAAGTACGAGTTATTCGGTCGGTGAGACTGTACTTCAAGAGAATCTTCTATTTTTGACTTGCAATTGAGTGCTTTGTTGGGTCGAGATGTGCTCAGGAAAATATAGGAGTAGGGGTGTTAACGAGCCGAGCTGAGCCGAACTTTGGTCTTAAAAGACTAAGCCTGTGTTTAAACGTGTCAGCATGTCCAAGCCTGTTACCTGTTATAATTATAATTATCGGCCTGTGACCTGGCTTATTTACAAAAATTAAAAGCCTGGTTTAGCCTGTTTAAAAAAAATAAGACAACAAAAATTTATCCAAACAAAATATACATTAATCAACAACACTAGTAATTTCATAAATATTCATAAATTCAATGTATATCCAAACAGCATAATATAGAACAAAATCATTCAAAAAGTATGTTTAACCAATAAAATGGGGTGAAATGGATTGAGGAGAAAGGGAGGGCTATTGCAAGTAGTATAAAAAATAAAAAAAAAATAAAAAAAATATATATATACAAGGCCAGCCTGAGAGGCTCTAAGGTTGAGCTTTTGAATTGGAGCTTGAGGCCTTTTTATTAAACGAGCTTTTATACAAGTTCAAGCCTGGTGCCAACAACCAATTTTACAGTTGTAAGCTCAAGCCTTCACGAGCCGAGCCAAAGACCCCTGGTTCGTTTAGCACCCCTATATAGGAGCAAAAGTAGTACGAAGCAATTATTATGTCCAGGGAGCAATTAATCAAAGGAGAGAAAATCTACACAAACTACGCAAACAGAAGCATCAAGTAATATAGGGTTTCATGTGAGCTCCAAATTATCTTCCTCAGGGAACAAATATAAAAGTGGCGTATAAAAAAATTTACTCGAGGAGCAATTAAAAGTAAGAGCACTCCTGTTTAGAGGCCAACTTGTTCTAAGTTAGGATTCACCAAAGAGCATTTTCCATCGGCTAGTTAAACAAGTTAACCAATCTGGAAGGCTAAGTACAAGGTGTTTTTCTTAACTTCAGTGAACTCAAATTACACTAGATCGAGAGAAGAACAAAATTGGAATAGGAAATAAATAATAGAGAACTTAAAAGTAACAAATACCATCAAGAGCTTAACAAATCGATTATTGTAGCAAAATTATCAAGAGCAATTGTGAAGTTTTGAAAGTATCAAGTAATGGGTAAAACAATGATTTAGAAGAAGTAAAATCAATAAAAGAAACAATAAGTCTCGGGATTAGGGTTTTCTCTTTCTTGGTTGTTCCTACAATGTTATATGGATTCAGAAATGAATTATGCTCCATTCACATTTAACGACTTAAGTAACTCTGAATTAAATTGGAGCAAAAAGCCTTTTACACCAAATGACACTAAGAGTTTCACGAATTGAAAATCTAAGAAGATTATGTTTGTCTTTTCATAAGAGCATGGCTGAATGGATCACTAGCAAAAAGTGATTTACGCATAACAGTGCTCATCCTTTTTGATATTCCTCTGACTCGGAGCAAAATATCCTAAGATTTTTAATCTTGCTCCACAATGCTTTGTAAGGGTTTCATCGACCAAGTGGTCCTGGGATAAGGTTGCAAACCAAAGGGTGTTACAAAATAAGTGCATTTAACCAAGAAACATCTAATAATTCATTAAGAAAAAGATAGTTTCATTACAAGTTCATAATAAGACAAAAATGGCTACTTCTACCTCACCTTTAACCTACTTAGAAATTTAGCTCATAAGGAGCATGGTAAAAAATAAAGACTGAAAATTACAAAAAACCAAGACTCTCTACTACTATGGTATGACTTGAGGATAAAGAAGATGCCAGCTGAAAAGGCTCTCCTCTTTTTATTGTAATGGGTAATAGTTCCTCCAACTCAGGATCTCAGCTGCTCCTTAGATCTAAGGTCACACTTTCCTCAAATCCTCTCCAATCAAAGTGTTGCTCCCTGCCAGCTCAGCCCTATTTTTGTTGTGGTCCCCCTACTTTCGCAGGATATTTTCTAAAATTTGCATAGTTGAGGCGATATTCCCACATTCTTCTGCTATCGCTGATGTGGAGGTGCTCGATTGGTTTCTTTTCTGCTCTAGCTTTGTTGCTTACTTTTTTAAGAGGGGTCGAGTATATTAATTAGCATCATGGATAGATATCTCAAAATTAGGAAATAGTGCATGGAGGATATCCAGTCGGATATATGCCTATAGATGAATGAGTCTTCTCTTTTCTTACTATTTTTGGTCAGCCAATTTACCATGTTGACCAACAATCTAGCATGTGGGCCAAGATATTATTTATCTCTTGATTTCAATGTGATGGCTACATTGTTACTTAAGGGTAGGTATAAGTATAGTTATTCAACTTGAAGCTAATTACCGGGTATATGGTTGACCTGATACATGGTTGAATTGGTGGAGTTACCGAGCGAAGAGAAATCTTCGTTACTGTGACATTCAAAAACTGGCGACTGGTTTTGGTACTTCGTTTCTAGATTTTCACGCTCACATCGAAAAAATGTTATAATGCCAGTTGGTATGAAATGATTTGGCTTGGCTTTTTCGACGGAAAAATTTCGTCGAAAATGGTTAAATGAGTGGAGCAGGTGCAATAAATGCTCTCAATCTGTTCCCCTTTTAATATGTTTTCAAAGGATTACGTCATGATCCCTCCCCTCACTGTGTTTTTGTCACAAATGTGTAAAACAAGTGATTTTCATGCTGAAGTTGCTCATCAGATGAGGGAACAAATGGTATTTTGCCATCAAAATGGGCTTAGATGGGAACGAATTTACGTCCCATCAAACACCCCAAAACTAAACTGTTGGTTGTCCTCAAACAACTCAGAAATAATGGTTTAGGCTGCTCAATTTGAAAGAATAGCTCAACAGAAAGAAACTTGAGCCAGTGAGCAATCATAATCTTTTCAAAAAATGAACTACTTTCCATGGGTAACAAGTGAAAAAGAATTTGTTCCAAGGTAAGTGAAGGTTGCTAATCTTCTGTCTCACTATCACTTAGGGCTTGGTGTTTTCTCTGTCCATTCCTGGATGTGATTCTTTAGAACTTGCTTTTCTGCTGCTTTCCTATGAAGTGTAGATGTCTTCCATTCCAAGGATCTTTTGAAGGTGGTTTTATGGAGGTGTGGAAGAATGGTGGTCTTAATTATGGGGCCAAGGAACGTTTACTTTTGTGCTTTTGAACTGGACTTTTTCTGTTTGAGGGAACACCTTTTCTTTTTGTACCTTTTCTTCCCTTGAAGGAAGGTTTTCTGGTATGTTCTTCTGAATTCTTTTGAATGGTTGTTCTCGTTTTCTATGTTTTCCTTCTTCTGTCCTTTTTGTTCATTTTTTGGTCTGTTCCTTGCCCTTTTTGTTTGACCTGATGATATGTTGGTGATTCTAGATGGAATGGAAGTGAGTGTATGGTTCTTTTTTGTTTGAATGAGAGGGAGTGAGTGTATGGTTGGTTGATCCTTGGTAGTGGAATCCATCTGTTCTTCAGCAGTACTTACAGCATCAAGGCAAGTTTAGAAGTTTCATTATGGTTACACCTCAGGAACGCTCTCATAAGTAAGTGTTTGGCCTTTTTCCGTTCTTTACCAGCTTTAGTTCAAACAGATCATCATTCCTCAAAAATCTGAAGATTAAATTCTCTTCACTCTTCCTATTTCAAGTATTCAGAGAAAGAATAAGAATGCTTAATCATTGACTTTGTGTTTCATGTTATTGGCTATTCAAAATTTCACAGCCATAATACTATAACTGAAATGTATGTACCAAATAGTTTGATCAAAAAGATTTTTCATTGCAAAAAGAGAATGTTTACAAGGGAACAGAAAGGAAATAAATACATCATACTGAAAATAAACTAAATTTAAACAATTAGGAGGGTTTTCTCCTTTTCACTGGGGACGTCTCTTGTCCAAGGTGGTATCTTTTTGTGCACCATCAGCTTCTTTAGCCTCATCAACTTCCTCTTGCGTAAGTGGTCTTCTTCTGAGCTGATCTCTTAGTCTTCTTATTTCAGCCTCAGGGAGCCACTTCTCAGCATCCTTCAGTAGATCGCTGATTATTGTAACGAGGTAATTGATGGTGGATCTCATCATTGTCCTACCAGTGCGAATGTGGATAATCTGCTTTTCAACATCTAACAACCTCATCTCCAACTGATAGATTCTCCTCTCTAAAAATGTTCTAAAGGCCCTGATGGCTTCTTTGGTTTCTTTTCGTTCTTCAGAATGTTTGAGGAGGAGCTTACTAAGCAGTAATTCGGCTATGTGGTTATGCAGGGAGTTAGAAAGTATCAGGGAGCCAACTGCTCTCCTGATCTCACCCTTGACAGCCAGTAATGTTGATGCAGAAGATGCAGCACTGGTGTTTTGGATGGTTGCTTTGATGGTGCTGAGATGCTGTTCTCTTTCTTCCTTCTGTTGTTCTTGGAATGTGTTGAAGGAAGAAGAGAGTTGGTCAAATCCGTCCCTTAGAGCCTTCAGCTCATCAGTGATGCTTGTCATGTCAATTTGAGAAACGGATTGCTTTGCAGGCAACAGCTTTTCTATTCTCTTCCCCAACATTTCAAAAATTTCAGCAATCCCAATTTGTGACTTCTTTTTAGTGGGAATGGGGATTGCTGAAGTAGGGGAGGAGGATATTTGTTTGCTTTGCTGGCTGCTGCCAACAACAGGAGGTTCCTCAGGTGTTTTCCTGGGGTCATCCTCTGGTGGTTTAGATGATGAGGGTCAACTTCTGGTGGTTAAGTTATTAGGATATTTTGAAGACTGTGATTCCTTTTCGTTTGGTACAAAGTTGAGCTGTGATTATATCATTGATTCTTGTCCGTTATCTGCAACATGTCTCTTATAACACCTCACATTTCTAAAACATACATTAATATATTAAATGTGGATTAAAGAGTAGGATTAGTGAAAATTCTGAAATCAAGGCCAAAATACAAATGAGGGGTAAAACGGTAATTAGCCAAACACGTAACCCTAGGAAGGTAAAATTGAGTATGAGGTCTCAAATGGGAGAACTAACCCTGGAAATGGATTCAGAATGAAAAATTGAGTGGGTAGGCAAGTTTCTGAAAATTTGGTGAATAGTATTTTTACCAGGTAAAAATACTGTGATACAGTTGCACCGTAAAGCGTGCCGAATAAATTTTGAGCTCTAGGTTTGGATATAAGTTATAAATGGTACATAGGACTAGGAAATATGATTTCTGGTGAAAATTGATGAAAATTAGTGTGTTTGGGGAAGCGTGCCCACGCGCGCATAACAGCTTAAAACTGCGATTTCTCCGAACGACCGGAAAACTCCGGAATCATCTGATCAAGGGCAATTAAAGGATAATAGTTAATGTTAAAAATTATAGTTTCTAAATAGTTTATGAAATTATAAACGTTTAGCGGAATAGGCGGGAAATTCGAATAAGTTTGAAATCGTGTGAGGTGGTGGTAGGGCCCACCTCACTTAAGTTGACCTTGCCACTTGGACAACACCACAAAATCTGCTCCTTCTCTCTCCTCCTCCCTCACCAAAATCGTGCCCCCTCCATGGAAGTGAAAGAAAGCTTCCAAATCTTCTCCCTCCATACTCACTCAAATCCAACAAAGTTTGTCACCAAAGTTGTTGGAAATCATCATCCAAACACAACCATGGTATTATTGAACCTTGAAACTCGCTAGATTTGGAGAAATAGGGCAAAATCAGCTGCGACCTTGGAGAAAATTTTGGGGTTTTTGAAGTTGTTTGTTCAAGCCATTGTTTGGGGATCACTTGGAGGAGTCCTTGGCCAAGCTTGTGAGTAAGTTTTGATGCTTTTGAATGGTTGATTCATGAATCTGAATTTTGAAAACCTATAGCATGATTTGTGTGATTGATGTAGTTAGAGAGCTCAAATTGAAATTGTGTATTAGACATATGTGGCTTAGAATGATGTTTTAGAGTGATTGATGTCATAAAAATTATTGATAAAATTTGAGTTATAACTTAGTAAATTTTGGGTTGTGGTTTCATGACTTTGTGAATTGGATTGGTTGTAGGATTGTGTAATTGAGTTGTTGAATGATTGTATGAGTTAATAGTGGAATTGTATGATGTGCAGAGTTGTTAAATTGAATTGGATAACCTTGGTGTGAGGACATGTAGAATTCGGCCATATTGAGGAAATTGATGTGTTGTAGTGTTAAATGGTGTTTGGAGGTGTTGTGTGATGAGTTGATGCATTGGAAATTAAAGGAAAAAATACTTGGAGTGTGTAAGTGTACATTGGACCTAGAAGGAAATAATTGGGAAAAATGATGTTGTGATGGTGTAGAATGGAAGGTGGGACCTAAAATGGTGTTGCGATAGCCTTGGGATGCTAAAGAAAAATTAAAATAAAATTTAGAAAAATGTTTTGTAAAAAATGGCCTATATTGGCTGAACCTTGCATGTGGGGAGGGGAATTTTGGTGCTTTGTAATCTTGGTTGATTGCACCTTATATTGATGATCCTTGTGTGATCATTGTAGGTTGCCTCCCGCGGAATTGAACTCGAAACCGTGAGCTTGGTGGGTTGTCTTTGGTCTCGGACCAAAGGGATTGTGATAAGTGGTCTTGAACCTATGCATGTGTAATTGATGAACTTGCATATATCTTGCTTGGTTGGTTGATGTTGAAATGGAAATGACCTATGTGTAGGCATTTCTGGTGAACCAAGCTTGATGATACTATGATTGGGAGCTATCAATCGGAGGAGATTATTAAGGTAATCCCTTGGTACTGGGGTTTGATCCTCGTGTGTGCTCCACCATGACCGTTGAGGGTAGTGGTCGGAGGTGTATGTTAATAATGTAGTATAACATGTTCATGCATTGTTGTATGCTTATGGTACATAGGATGTACCGAGTCTCTGGCCGGTAGACAGTTTGCCTTCGGGCGTTACGAACTTCCACTGGATAGGTCTCCATGAAGGAGTTCCAGTTGACATGGGGTCGTTGTGTGTCATCCGGAGAGGAGCACACTAGGAAGTCTCGGGTGTATATGGATGGATGGTGCCTTGATTGATGTTCTGGGAACACTCCTTGGTTGGAACCCGTAGGCTATGTGTCGAGGCCAATAGGTCAGACGTTGCGTGGTATTGGCATCGACCATTCCAGCTTCATCGTATTTTGTTTCCTATGCTTTCCTACTTCACTAAACCCCTTGCTTTATCCCGTTTTAAATGTTGTATTATGTTATTGATATGCATCGAAGTGAGCCATTGGGCGGAGTATTCTCCAGAACCTCTGGGTTACTAAGATATATTCGTATGTCTCACCCCGTCTTGGGGACTTTATTTCAGGTAGTGCCAGTGGAGTTGGAGCGGTGGGCATAAGGCCCGTAGGATGAGCTCGTGGACGTATTGTGGATTTTGCATTTTGTGGCCATTGGGGGCCTAGGATAGACTTAGGGCATGAACATTGTATGTGGAGTTAGGATTATGCATTATCATCGATGTTCATGCCATATTTTGTCTAAGTTTAGCTTATGTTTCACCATCTTTTAATTTGGAGATTTTTAGGTTGTATATTGGTGTTGCTTCTTGAGGTTATTGTTATATTTGTAAAGAAGCGTTGTAAATGTAATTTGAGACATTGTGTAATATTGAAGCTTATATATGATGAAAGGGCAATAGGCCTATTTTAGGATGTAAATTATGTTTTATGTTCAAAGATGCATGCAAAGGAATTAATGTGATTGAAATGATTTAAGATTCGATATTGAAATTGTGAAGTTGTAAAGTGAGATCATTAACATAAATTGTGAAGGGTTGTAAGAGCACCAAGGCATTGCTGGTCCTTGAGTGCCACCCATGTTTATTAGGTACATTTGAGGCTAGATAACACACCTTTAAAGGTGGGATTTATTAGAAAAACAAAGGAGATTCTAGCGAAATTTTTAGAAATTGACAGAATTTGGGTGAACTTTGGGAGAGCATATCTCCCTCCACAAAGATCCAATAGGGACGTTCCATATGCCATTGTAAAGCTTGAGATGTAAAATACCTTGTGTCAAACTTTGAGAGCCAAAGGAGAACCACTCTGTCCTGTAAGAGCCAGAGAACATGGACTGTTAAGAATGCCCCTGCACATGGGGCTGTCTCTGGCAGTTTTTGGGAGATTTATTTCCGCTTCGTTTCTTAGTCAAATTAGGTGAATGATATGTCAAATTGAAGCTTGAGGTATCTAGTTTACTGTATAAAAATTTGAGAGCAATTCGTTGAGTGTAGTGTCCAAAATCTTTGATAGAGTGAGGGCTGTCTGGAGCCCTGTTTGAGGTTGGCTGGCAGATTTGCTTGTCCAACTTCAAACGGTGATATCCGAAGCAAACGAGAACTTCATGACTCGTGTGATAGCTTATTAGAAAGATAATTAAGTGTAGCATAACATACTAAAAGATGAGAAGCGCGCGTCATGCAGATATTCTGCAGTAATTAATATACCGAACCATGTTCGGATAGGTAGAAAACCAAAAAGTGAGATTTAAGCTAAGTGGGTTTATGGGAACCCCTTAGTGACTTGTGAGGAGTGTTATATGATATCTAGGAATTTTAAATTATTATTCCGCAAAGAGTTAACAATTACGGTCATAGCTTTTAATTATTACGCTTTATTATTGTTTTAAATGTTTGCTTAATAAAAAGAAAAAAGTTTACTCGCAATTTTATAAATGAATTGCTGTAATTGTAATTGTGCTTAATATCATAATTAAGGTTAACAATAACGATGTACAATGTGTTGTTACATCTCTCTAGAATAAAGTCAATGCACAAAACAGGAAGTATGATTGTGGCTAAGGTAGGAATCGACCAGCAACAAGGGAGGGGTCGCACGTGATGCCGACTGGTCACTGGGTTATGCCGATGTTGTTCTCCTTTCAACATCCGCATATGACTCTGGTGTTGTGTTCCTTTTGCTATCATTTTCTTCTTCTGCAGCATGTGGCTCGTTCTTCTTTTTTCGCTTTTTTCTTCTTTTCGTCTTTTTCATACTTCGAAACACAAAAACCCCTTCGCTTCGTTTCTTCTTATTCACATTCAAGAGCTTCTGTTTCGTTCAGTTTCTCTTTCTCTTCTTTCAAAAATATATGCAACTGGGCTTGATGGTAATTGAGTAGATAAATAAGAAGCTAGACTATTTTTTTAGTAGCTCGTTAGTAGGAAAAGGGGAATTGGAGTTTACCGTTCTCCACCGACGGTGCCAATGAACAGCTAAGAGTTTATAAATGTATCCCATGAAGGATATAATATGTTGATATAGGGGTGTTCTCAGCAATCATGGTATAAACTATAGTCCTGTTGGAGCTTCCCTTGTGATGCATATAGGAAAAGAGGGATGTGTGTCCATAGCTAAAGGAGTAACAGCTCATAAAATGAATAATCAGAAGATAAGATCCCCCACTTCAGCAGGGGAATAAAATATATAGAGGAGAGCTATTCCCAATGAGCCCAATCTTGTTGCTGGACAAGATATACTACCAATGTAGGGATATGGGGTGCCCTTCTAGAAGATTATAAAAATATGCTATATTATTATATCTGACTTGTTGGGCTTATATGGTAACCAACCAGAACACAAAATGAAATATTCATGAATACGAAAACTAATTCATAAGTTTGGTGGATAAGTTTCTAAAGGATAGATAATTTTGATATTTAAAGAACAGTTTCGGTTTTGGCCCCAAATTAAGGATCGTTGACTTTTTGGGTAATGTATTAAATAGAAAGAGTATAGAATATTTCAGTATTTATGGTTATTTTTCATAAAATTTTAAAATCTTTCAAGTGAAAGATTATAAATTATTTTCCTGGTTATTAAATTTTTTATTTTATACTATGATTTTTTAGAAGAGTTATTGTTATGGACTGAATTATTGAGACCCATTCATACTCAATATCCACTCCAACTACAACACAAAATGTCATTATCTCACTAAATAATGGTAGTTCAGTTAGCGAATGAGAGCCGAGTATGTAGGGGTTATAGTTTGTATTCGATTCTCCTCAATATTATCTTTGGAAGAAGTATGTAGAGATTAATCCTAGACCCGCCCTGAACAGAATTGTTTCTCGTGGAGGATACTTATCGTTTATAAAAATAAAATAAAAACATCATTATCTCAAAATATTTCACAAATCATGTCAAATAATTGCTTTTTTAGAATATTCCCAGCATGTCCCACAACCATAACAGAAAGCTAAAGTCATTTTGGTAGACCTTGGTTTTTGTTTCACATGAAACAAATGTGTTATCCCTATTTATTTAGTGACTTTGGACGCTAAAAGTTGAAGAAAAATGCGGATTGAACGCGCAATGAATTGGACTATAAATATTGCTCATTTGCTTTAGTTATGAGTATCCCAAGTTCATGAAAAAGATATTCTTCTAAGCATCCCAACATAGAAAAAAATATCAAGTGTCTATTGACTAGTATTTTGATTAAGGTGTATTTAAGAAGGAGTAATATTGTCCTATCTTTATATTTACATGGGTTATAATTTTTTCACTGGGTTGTATTCTGATAATTTCTTTTACTAGGTAAAAATCTTTTTTGATCTTGTCGTGATTTTTTCCAATTGAATATATCATGTAAATTTGTGTGTCACTTCAATTGAAGCAGTTGTTGATCTCTTGATTGGTGAAATTAAGATAAAATTAAGTATACCATTGTTTCATAGAATGGAGAAACTCCCACTAGATTTACACTTACTTGAGTAATTGGTGTGGTTAACCATTTTTTTGAAATTTTAGTTTCTCTCAACTCTATTCTTATTGTATGATACTGTGTTACCTAACAAACCACTCACAGATGCAATGTCAACAATTACACAATTTCGTGATAAATCCTCTTTGTACGAAGTTGAAGCGGCGGGTAAACAGGACTTGCAAATCACGCAGTATCCAAATTTTCCTTCGTATATATACACAACCAAAACCATCACATCTCATCTTGAGTTGACCTCAGAGAATTGGTAATCATTATTCCAAAATCTCTAAGTCAACTTAGAAATCAAGAGTCAATCCTCTCACGAAATTGCACATTTCAAATCTACACCTTAAACCAGCTCTATATATATAGCTTGAAGTTTGAACTAATTATAAAGATCCATCAGTCGTACCATTACATTACCAATTTCAACTTGATAACATGTGCCAATAGAATACAATACTATAAATTCATTAAAAAAAACATAAAACAAGCGAGGATGGGAGGAATTCTTATTCAACATGCATATTAGTGGCTGCAATTTTCTTCTACAATTTGGCTAGAAGATTGGTGAATTTTTCATTTGTAAATTTAAAAGAAAAAATAGAATATTGTAACAAGATGGCAGACAAGTATCGTGATGAAAATACGAGAAAGTTCAAAGTATAAATTTATTATTATTATTTTAGAGATTATTAAGCATTACTTCACTTAATTTTTCTTTATTTAAATCCCATCCAAGTTCAAGAACAAGCCATTATGTATGCACTTTTGTAGAAGCACAACAAATGCACCATCCATTATAACACTCCGGAGAGCAACGTGGGCGATAACCGCATCCTTTATAACAATCTTTGTTTTGATGGCATTCATGGCCGCTTTTCACAGAAAGTTGTGGCGTCAATCCTGAAATTAAAATCATACAAAAAATTTATAAAAAAAATATATTCTTCAATCAAAATGGTTTTTTCAAAAATAATTCAAACTAATTATAATTATCAAACATAAGGTCCTAGTAACATGTTTAGTATCTAATCATGTATTCTTTTTGTAAAAAACTTTGAAAGTAGTTAATTATGTTTTTCCTTTAATTGTAGCAAAAATAAGCATATAAAATAAAATCATTTAAAATTTTATTGAATATCAACATATATGATTTTTTTTAACTCCTATTTTTTAGTTGTTCCTATGCATTTCTATTTTCTAACCAAGGCGCAAACAAAAGAAGGAAAGAAGAATACCCTCGGATGCAACCAGAAAAAGGAACATAAAGAGAATCAATCTGAGTGAAGCATTCGTCATTCTTTGTCAATGTTTTTAATGCAACCAATATGTTCTCTAGTAGGAAATTTGACACAAGATTTTTCTTCAATTGGGAAAAGAAACCATACTATGCACAAATTTATAGTTGTAGCTATCATCAGTTTTCATTATAAAATATTGGCCATTAAATAATGAATAGTTGAATGTCTCAATTGAATGAAAAGAAAAAAGGTTTCAATTTTTTGCCTTTCGAATATCAAACTGTTTTCTATAACTATTCAAATAATGTTTTATTCGTAAGATCGGTAACTATATTACAAATATATTTATTTTTAATTTTACACATGTTAAATAATAATAATAATAATAATAATATTTAAGAAATAATATAAAAAATTCATGTTTATTTTTTTCTTATGCTTTCATTTTATTCATATTCTATTGTCATATCAGTTATGCTGAACTTTAAATTAAAACTGTTCCTTTTAAAATATTTTCTTCTACACGTTACCAGATTTATTGTTCTGTGCTCCGTTATTGCTGAAATTATTATTTTAGTCAACTCATATTTCTTATTTTTTTTCAATCCAACTTAAATGCTTCACCTTTTATATAACATTTAACATTGGGGTTTTTATTATTGGTTAATGGATTAGTCAATTAGTTTGATTCAAGCAGGTTAGGATAATTTGGGCAGTAAAGATTTTCTTACCAAGATTTTAATACAGCTTCATTCTCAGAAACTCAATCTCAAAATCACTGGTTAATTGAAATAACCCTTTACCAGTTAATCTACGCTGGTTAACATGGGATATTTTTCTCAGCCAAGAGAAATGGAATGTAAATTTAGTGTCAGGTGTAATTTAAAATATCTTTGTTAGTTTAAATATGTGTATTCTATTAAAAAAATACACATTAAAAAATAACATTTAAATATGTGCAATCACAAGGTCAAAGTGTCAAAATTGTCAACCAATGAAATAAATGTATTTTCGAGTCAAACCACATTAAATTAAAGTATAATTTATCTAAAATATTATTTTTTAGATAATATTATAAATAATGATTTAATAGAATTATTAATTCTTTAAAAAATTTACTACATAATATATTAATAGATTAACTTTTAAATATTAATTCGAATTTTATTTGCTAAATATCAAACTCTATAAAATAATAATTATACGTTATCTGTTATAAGCATTTATTTTTCTGCAAAAATAAATAAATAAAAATATTGTAACGAGACGACAGAACAAGAATCATAATGACAATATGAGAAAGTTCAAAGTACATAATTATTATTATTTTAGAAATTATTTAAACCCAATCTATGTTCAAGAACAAGCCATTGACATCAACCGTTGTTATGTATGCGCTTTTGTAGAAGGACAACAAATGCACAATCCACCTAAGCACTTTGGTTTGCAATGTGGGACAAAAGCGCATACTTGGATACAATCTATTTTGGTTTTGCATCCATTTTTTTTTTTTAATATTGGTTTTGCATCCATTGACTCTTCTCGCAAAAGCTTGTGGCGTCGAACCTAAAATCAAAATGATACAAAAAAGAAGAAGTTAATATGTTTTTTTTAGATAGAATAGTGGGAATTGAGTTTTGAACCTATAACTTGATACAGATTTTTAAATCTCTTACCACTAGATGAATCTTAGGGAATTAGTATACTATTCTATTAAAAAAATATTTTTTCAAAAGTAATTCATTCTGATTATAATCATCAAGCATAAGATTTTATATACTAAACTTGAAACATAACATATTTAGTAACCAGTCATGTATTTGTAGCACAAAATTTTGAAAGTAATTAATTGTGTATATATATTAATTATTTAACGCAACATATTTGATTGTAGCAAAAAAAAATAAGCATATAAGAATTATACTATTTTTACATTTTATTAAATATCCAAATCTATATTTTTCTTACTCATTATTTTGTAGTTGCTACAATACATTTCTAGCCAAGGCGCACACAATAAAAGGAAGGACAAATACCCGAGCCAACCAGAAACAAAAACATATAAAGCGCCAACTTTTTATTTTTATTTTTTATAGATAAACCACAGGTACTATCCTTCTCGAGAGGTAATTATGTTCGGAATGACTTCAGGATTAAGACTTTAAAACCTTCTAAAAAATGGTACTGGGGATGAACGAACACATGCTTATACCGCCACCTGCTCAGTTTCCATGGCGCCAATTGAGCTACCATCATTTGATAAAAAGCGCCAATTTAAGCGAAGCATTCGTTATTGTTTCTCAATGTTTTTGCTGCAACTAATATGCTCTCTAATAGGGGATTTTACACACAAGATGACTGATAAGAAGCCATGTTATACACCAAATTTATAATTGTAGTTATTATTAATTTTAATTGTTAGACAAATCGCTTCAATACTCGAGAATGGGGTAAATTGAGTTTTATAAAATTCTTTCGCAAAATGTCTCCTTTGATATTTTAAAGAATATTTTTTTAATTAAATGATTTAACAAGGAAAGTTCTAAGTGTATGTACTAGTGTGTGATCAATAAATATAAGCTAATGAATAAATAAACACAATATAAAAATGCAATTCCAAGATAAAAGTAAAGAGTTCAAGGTAAAGAAATTGCAAACTAGATGTATCCTAGTTCGGTCACTACCACCGTGACTTACATCCAGACTGAAGTCGCTCGATCAATCTTTTTCACTAACTATCAAACTTCAAGGGTGCTTGATAAACCACTACAATCTTCCAAGACTTCGGATTCTTAGATGCCTTTACACTTCACTCCAATTAATTTATTTAGGAATTTGGTATCCTCTCAAATACAAAGGCTTTCACTACCCTCACAGTTTCAGAATTCAAATGGAGATGTTTAAGAAATGATAGCCACTCTCAAAGTGAAGATTTTACAACTTGAAGAACTATTAGGTGTATAGCTTTAAATCAAGGATGAGCTCAAGTATATGATAATGATCAGAGTATGTAATCAATAAGCAATAATGAGTTAGAAGGAGTAAAAATGGTTCAACAACTTATATATTTTTGTCCAACATTGATTACTGTATATATAAAGGCATCTCTAACAAAAACTAGCCATTAGACACTGTACATATCCAGATATTTGTCGATGCTATATCCAGATATTGAAATGCCCATCTGGATATTTCATGGCAATAGTTCTTTTGCACGAAATATTGATTTCTTCTCATGCAAAATGACTTCTAATGCATTGAACACATGTAATTGGATATAGACAATGTTTCTAAGTATTCAAATCATGAAAATACCATTAAACCATGAGAAAAGTGTTTGTCCTTTTAAATGACACAACTTGTGTCATTTTACTCTCACAAAGAGGAGGTACCCACACCTTTATTTTTTTGGTCCACTCTCTCCCCCTTTATATATCTCTTTCTCTCACTTAAAATGACACAACTTTATATCATTTAAAAAGACACACATTTTTCCCTTAAACCATTCAAAATGTCTTATTTCAATGCTTAATGTTCAAGATGCATTCTTTCAAGTTCAAATAGATTTTCAAGAATGTGAACAAGTATATTTAGGTTGTGCAAAGGCTACTTGTGTGCTCAAATCATGCAAAAAACCTGTTGATGCAATTTTGACTCATTAAACCAAGGTTTTTAAGCATTTTATGATTATGCAACAATATTAATGACTTGAGCTCATGCAATGCTATCGACTATACACCTTTACATAACCATCCTAAGTCTAAAAATGTATTCTAATGAGATCTTGGACTTAGCTTCATGCTTTGTGGCTTGAGGCTTGATTTTGACACTTTACTGCTTGTCTTTGCATTGCTTTCACATAGACTTGGATTCTTTTTGGATGTTGCTTCTTTTAAAGCTCTTGAATCTCTTTCTTCAAGCTTGTTTGTTATCATCAAAACTATGTTTTAGTGGCATCATCAAATTTACTAATTTTGAGCGCATAACATCACATCATGACCTTGATTCTACAATATTTCCCTTTTTAATGATAACAAAATTTAAATTGAGAAAAAGGGTTAGTGTAGCATGTATTTATTCACATAGATGATAATACTCCCACTTAGACCATGAATGGGGTGAAAACAAAAAAAATGGATATGTAGGTTGAACAAACCTCATTTTACCGTTATGCAGTTCATATAATTTTTTAGTTTCAATCTCCCCTTGTTTACCTTTCAATTTGTCTAGATGCATTTTTCCTCAATTTTCTCAATTAACATTTTTCTCCCCCTTTGGCAACATCAAAAAGAGATCAAATAATCCAATAGATATTATAAATATTTAAAAATATCCAAGCAATATGAGTTTGCAATGGAAGCCCAAACGTAATGTCATTAAGCAAAATGTGAATCCATACATGTGAGGCAACCATATCATGAAGGAAAAATACATAATAGCATCAAAAGACAACAAATGTCAAAGCTAGGTACAATAAAAGCAACAAAATGAAATGCTAAACTAAGCAGCATCCTCATCACTAGAAGCTTAAGGAATGTCCTCATCACTAGAAGTAGTGGCCTCATCATCCTCATCAATAGCAGCATCATCACCACCAGCAACATCATCATCAGCAAATCTTTAGGAACCAGAAGAGCAACATCACGGGTAGACTCAAGGCTGGAGATCCTCGTATCCACGGAGTCGAGTCATGTAGTGAAGCTATGAAAGTGATTGTTCACGTCCCAACGAAACTCAGCCAAATAAGTCATAACATTTCGAAGAGAATAACCCTGTGGATCAATCGAAGGAGGCGGCAAAGGAGCTCTACCCGCAACAGCAGAAGTACCTACTGGCATATCAACAGGAGGGATAACAGTGTCAGCATGATCTTTATCCATGCCATCAGTAAATGCATCACCATATAATGCCTCATCATCCCACTGCCACTGGCCATGCATTTTGATGATGTTTTCCTTGATCAGTAATCTTTCACCAAACTAGTTATGACCAGCTCGTAGCTTCTTTTTCACTTCACCATCTATAGGCATACCCTTAAGCTCCACAATACGCTGAAGGAGCAGGTGAGCAGTAGAGCCATATCAGGCATCTTGCATCTGACAACAGAATGTGTGGGGCTAGTCAATGGGAATTTGAGAAATAATGGCCCACATGGCAAGAATGTCATTATCCTAAACAATGGCATGATTATAATGCCTAGGAAGAATCATGTGGGAGATGACATATAGCAAAACACGAGAAGAAATGTTCAGATTCTTGACAGAGAGTCGAACCAAGTTGTGCGGTGTAGTCCTGAGATGGAGAATGGAAGCCACAAACTTATCATGGACAAAAGAGCTGAAGTCAGTGAAGTGAATGCCATCAAAAGTGAGTGGCGTATTATCCGTCGCATCATCGTCGTCAAGCTAAAAAGTATAACTAATAAGCTCCTCACAATCATTAGGTGTGATTCGTATGTCGACTCCTTTGACGCATGATGTCAGTGTGCCACAATAAAACTCCAAGTTTTTTTAAAATATTCAAACAAGTACCTGAGAATAAGGACAACGAAGCTTGGTGAACCTACGAAAACCTACAACATTGAGTGCTTGGCATATATAAAATCCCTGAGCTACAAAGAAGTCAGTATCCAAATACTTTAGTTCCATAATGGGGCGGTTAGCAAACCGCTCAATAAACACGTGAACCTCATCGACATCACCACCAAAGAGATGTTCGAAACCAGAATCATCAACAATCAGATGAGGGACATCAGCTCTATGTTTAGTCCTTCGTTCTCTATCACTAGCAGCCATGAGAGATGAACAACAACCAGTAATCGCAGTAGGAACACAATGGTGAAGATCACAAACCTCAAGGACAAGCAGAAACCAAACTGATGGACATACACAGCAATGGGAAGCAACAATTCGAACTGGAACTTGAACAAAAAAAAGGGAAACCTAAAAAAATCCAAGCAAACTGAAGTGGGAGTACCAACACAGCGAATGAAAGAGAAAATTCGAATCAGAAACCGCAAAAAATAGCAATACAGTGCTAGGGTTTGGTCGGTCCGAGAGATGTCAAAAAATTTGCTTGAAACCGAGATGAGATTGAAGGAGAAATGTTGCTTTTGATGGAGGTATGGGAAGGAATATATGATGGAAGGTGTTTTTGCAGGAGTGGGCAAGGTAATTATGATTCTCTGTATTGGGGAGAGTGTTTCAATTATGATAAAAAAGAAGAGATGTGAAAGAAATAAACAGTTACATCTTTTAAAAACATCATATTCGACAAATATTCAGATATTCAGTATACCATATCTAGATATTCATATCTGCATATCATATCTGGATATTTGATTTCATTTGTTTGCATCTTTGCCCACTTCAATCATAGTTGCAAGGCTATTAGGGGCGTTGGAAAGGAAGGTAGTAATGTAAACATAAATGCACTTAGAACTAGTAAGTTAGGGATAATACTCTAAAAATATGGTTGAATTTTTCCCAAGAAGCTCCTAAAATGGGAATGGATCCTTTCATGTGTTATTTTTTTACATGATCTTGCCATGTGGACCATTTCAAACATTCATTTGAAAATCAACCATTAGCAATTAAAGTGATAATTTTTACTTTTCCGTTTTATGAACCTCTCCATTAAATTGTGACTGTTAATATATGAATGAATGACTGAAATCTCCCACATGACATTATGTAAATATAATTAATACTTAATATATAATAATTTATTAGAATAACAAATATTAATTAGTATATAATAAGTAAAATAATAAATAATGCAACTATTATTATTTTGAACAAATGACACTCGAATTTATCTTAGGTGGTATGTACTTCTTTTACCATAAGATGGTTTGGGGAAGTGAAAAGTAGGAGGACCATAAGACTAAGAGTCAACTGCTTAATGATAAAAAAAAACACTCCCAATATCTATGCGTAGCCAATTACTAGAATCGCAAATAGTGGTTGATCATAAGCAGATGAAGAATGTTGACTATGTGACAGGAGTATTAATAGAAGTATGCATAATATCCAATTGATCCAAACTATTTTAGTCATTGAACCGAACCGGTTCAAATAAACAATTTTTTTAAAATAATTTTATGAACCAATCAACCTTTTTAATTTGGATAAGATTTGGATATCCGTTATATCCATACCAGTTTAAGGTTTAAACCAATATAGCCAAAAGTGACAATGATGATTTCTTCATCATGAAAACAACATCATATTGCGATTGGAGCTACTTTAAGAGCAAGCTGAGAGTCATCATCTAATTAATATATAAAACCTTGAAGAAAATGAAAACCACAATTGTAAGAAAACAATAAAAAATCTTGCTTTTATCATAAGCCTTATTCTTCTCTAATTTTAAAATTTTCCAGAAGCTCGTAAAGGGGAGGGTATACATAAATTACTATACAAGAAACACAAGAAAAAAAGGGGAAAATATAAAAAGCAGAGTGCATTGTGGTTCTTAATGGCAATATAAAAAGCAGAAAATGACAAAACTATAAGAGAATATAATGGTGGTGTAAGGAAGGTGGAGAGTAAGACTTGCAAAGAAGCCCCATTAATGAGGGTAGTGAAAATAAAGGGTCCATTCATCCTTCCCCTGACTGCAATGCAACAACAAAATTATGGTTTTGTTTGAGAGTGTCTTCAAGAAAGAAGAAAGAGATTCAGGTTCGAGCGGTGGAGAAAAGACAAGAAAGTGATGGATAATGTTTATTGGTTACCAAAACCTTGTTTTGAATCTAAATCCAATTTTATACCATAACCGATTTTTGAACTGGTTTTAAATCAGTTTAGAAAAATAAATCTAGTTATTGTAGATAGAATATATATTTTGACAATAACAAAGAGGCAGTAACAAAAAGAGAAAAGTCTTAATCAAGAGGAAAAAGCATAATGAGTCAAGAGTATTGGAGCCACACAAAAAAATGACAAGATAACAAAGTGGCACTTGAAAGAAAGCAAACAATGAGTCAAGAGTGTTGGATCAAGTGAAAAACCAAGATGAATGACAATAAACCATGAACAACCTTCAAGAAAAGTTAATGTCACAAGTCATGGTAGAAGTGGATGAAGTCCAACATAGCATCAAGTATTGCCAAACAACTCAAAGCATCAAGTTTATAATAACCCTCATTAGTAATTGTGGATTTAGTATTGAAGAATAATTAGAAGTAAAAGAAATAAAGTCACCTTTGGTGAAAGATGAGTTAAAATGACAGTTAAGAGGTAAAAATACGGGTAAATAAAGTTATCCAAAAAGTGAAAGTAAAAATAGAAATATGACTAGAAAAATATTCTAGTCCATTGGGTAAAGTTTGGTTATGAATGGAGGTGTGTAGATAGATAAACCTTTACCCAGTTGGATTTAAGTTGACCTATATAAGTGAAATTTCAAAAAAAGTTACTATTCCTTCTTATTTTCTTCTCGCGGACGACAGTGAGGGAGGAAGAGAATGAGATTTTGAAATCCAATCTTCCAAGGCTCATAACTTGAGCTAGAAAACTCCAAATCACTCCGTTCCAAAGCCAAACTTATAAGAAATTTCGAGAAGAATCCATTGGTACCAGTATTTCTGAGTGGGTTTCATTGTAGAGAGAGATCCTCCTCCTCCAAGATTTCGGATTTCATGGATAATGGGGATTTTGATGGAGCTTGAAGCCATGGGAGCTTGAAGTAAGCCTTCCCCTTCGTTCTAGTTAAGTTTATGTTGAGAAATCTTGGTTTTCTTTTAGTTTTGAGGAAGATTGA
The DNA here is from genome assembly GCF_033153095.1 of Gastrolobium bilobum. Classification (NCBI taxonomy): domain Eukaryota; kingdom Viridiplantae; phylum Streptophyta; class Magnoliopsida; order Fabales; family Fabaceae; genus Gastrolobium; species Gastrolobium bilobum. The sequence continues at coordinate 5,149 of NW_026897106.1, read as the reverse complement.
ATCTAGGTTTTCATTTTGAAAATTTGGTTTGATTGAGCATGTTAGAGCTTGATTCAGGTTTAGCTCATGTTGAGAAAAGTGTTTAGATGAGAATTTTAACGGTGAAAATGTATTTTGGAAAATTAAAAATACCGTATTTTTGAATAGTGTCGTATACGTGAATAGTGACGCATACATGAATAGTATTGTAGAGATGAACAGTGTCGTATATATCAATTAACGAATCTTGGATTAGAGGTGTGTGATAAGCTTGAATTTGATGGAGTAAAGCATTGAAATCATGAAGTTGGCGTGATTTCCTTTATGTGCCTCTTAGCCATTTTCAAAGGAAGTATGTGCTATGAGTTACTGGTTTACAAAGCGAGCATACTTTTATGCGTGGAATGATATTCTAAGGTGTATGGACCTTCGCTTTGGTGAAATAAAAAAGAAAATAAGGTAACTCCTTTGTATGACCTTAAAATGAGTTTTAGCCATTTTCAAAGGAGGTATATGTTCGGAGATATTATTTCGCAAAGTGAGAACACTTATATGCGTAAAATAATTTATATAGGTGGCTAAGCTTGGGTTTAGGCACGAGACAAAGAGAAATCTTATAGCTCCATTGTAATGGGCATTCTGCCTTAAGTTGGGACTATCCTAAGACTAAGTGAATGTGTGAAATTTTGTGGGGATTTATTGAACAAAGAACCACCCACTCATGACTTAATATGATTAAGTAAAAAGAAAATAAACAATAAAGTGTGTGTCTTGTATATTTACATGGCATTATATCATTTTATTGAGTTTTGTGTTGAATTCCTTCTCTAGGTGTACCTAGGGACTGTGAACGTTTGGATTCTCGTGGAGCATGATAAGTAGCTTGTTCTTCGAGTAAGCAAATTGTAAAGCTCCAAGAGGTAAGCTCTATGTTTATGGGGTTCGCTCCTACTTTGTGTTCCGCCATAGTGTACGGACTGTGGTCAGGTTGTATGATATGTATGAGATATATGATATAGATGCATTCATATAGAGCTATATGATAATATGATATGTTTTGTTTTGATGTATTTACTTTGATATGTGTTAATATGATATGTTTTGTTATGATATGACTTCTGTAATATGATTTCTGTAACAATATCTGGCCATTGATTGTATAGTACCCGGATGTTCGCTTTGGGGTCCTCCCTCGAGACTGATGGTGTACGCCTTTGATATGTTCTGGTTCCGCTTTGGGTCCTCCCTCGGGAACACGTGCGTTGATTTCCGCTTGGGGTCTCCTCCCTTGGGAATGACTGCGTACGCCTCTAATATGTTCTGGTTCCGCTTTGGGGTCCTCTCTCGGGAACACGTGCGTTGAATTCCGCTTGGGGTCCTCCCTTGGGAATGACTGCGTACGCCTCTGATATGTTCTGGTTCCGCTTTGGGGTCCTCCCTCGGGAACACGTGCGTTGATTTCCGCTTGGGGTCCTCCCTTGGGGAACACGTGCGTTGATTTCCGCTTGGGGTATCCCTTGCCTCTGATATGTTCTGGTTCCGCTTGGGGTCCTCCCTTGGGAACACGTGCGTTGATTTCCGCTTGGGGTCCTCCCTTGGGAATAACTGCGTACGTTTCTGATAAGATATGTGTATATGTTTTGTTTGGTTATGATATTTGATTATATGACATGTTTTATGGGATATGTATGATGATTTTGTAAATGATATTTGTTACGTACGTTGATTTCCGCTTGGGGTCATCCCTTGGGAACGATTGCGTACGTCTCTGATATAACACGTTTTGTTCTGATGTGAGTATTGTGATGATTTTTGTAAAAGATATTTGTTACGTGTGTTGATTTTCGCTTGGGGTCATCCCTTGGGAATGACTGCGTTTGTCTTTGATAAGATATGTATATATGCTTTGTTCAGTTATGATAATTGTTTATATGGTGTTTTGTATATTATGTATCTGACTGTCATGCAGGAAGTGAGCCCAGGGTATGGAGGGTTTTCCATAAACCTGGAGTTTACTAGAGATTCGTCTCTAACCCCGTTTGGGGATATGATTTCAGGAACACAGTTAATTGAAGAGCCTCATGGGACAAGGACACTAACCGTGGCTAGAGGTACTAGTATGAGGATGTGGAGTTCTGGGTGGTCGGATGCTACTATTTGTTTTAGACGTATTTTTGGAGAAGATGTATTGTTGCATAGTGTTCATATTCGATACTTGTATATTTATGTATTCAGGCATGATGATATGACTATGTAGTATTCAGTTATGTTATGTATTGGATTGCATGCTATTAGATTTGTGGCACGGAGCCAAGTTCAGCATGCGCCCATAGATGGGTATCTGAGTATATTTGCATGACTGGTACTTCTGGAAATATATATTGTTTAAACTGTCTATCAGGAACTCTTGAGTGTGGGATTGGAAAATCCCCAGTTGTCCGATTTACAGAGGTTACTCTGTCCGATTTTCGTCTCCGTAAAATAAGAATTAAATTAGAAGAAGTATGCAATGTGATATGTCATGTGAAAAAGGATTAAAGAAAAAGAAAAAGTTAGTTCGTATTTTCGTAAGTTAAGTCTTCCGCTGTTTCTGTTTGTATCATATGTATGTTAATTGAACCGGCTCGAGACGGGGATGTTACATTTATGGTATCAGAGCAGTTGCTCTAGGGAGTTACATGATATATAGCATAATATATTTGAAGTTGGAAGTTCTTGAGTGTTTTCTTGCAGTGCTGTATAATGCATGTGTGATCACTGAGTGTGAGCGTAGCTAACTCATTCCTTAGTGTAATATATGCAGAGATATGGTTCCTCCAAGGAGAACTCGTAGAACATTTAATAATCATGATCCACCACCGGATCATGTTGTAGCGATTTTGGCTGCACTACAGCAGACTTGGACTGCAACTAGGCAGAAAGAGCTTGAATTAATAATGAAGCATTCGATTTGACTGTGATAAGGATGAAATTTCGAATTTTCGTCAGAGAAGGAAATTGAATTTACAATCGACTTGTTACCTGGCGTGGGGCCTATCTCTCTTGCCCCATACCGGATGTCACCTCTGGAATTATCTGAATTGAAGAAGCAGATCGAAGACTTGTCTAGTAAGAATTTTATCAGACGGAGTGTATCTCCGTGGAGAGTCCCGGTGATCTTTGTTAAGAAGAAGGACGAGTCTATAAGATTGTGTACAGATTACCGGCAGTGGAACAAGGTTACTGTCAAGAATAAGTATCCTTTGCCGCGTATAGACGATTTGTTGGATCAGTTGCGTGGTGCGACTATATTTTCTAAGATTGATCTTCGGTCCGGGTATCATCAAATCCGGATAAAGTCGGATGATGTTCCGAAGACAGCTTTCAGGTCCTGATATGGGCACTACGAGTACCTGGTTATTCCTTTTGGGCTTACGAATGCACCAGCCGTTTTTATGAGTTATATGAATCGGATCTTTAAAGCCTATCTGGATCAATTTGTGGTTGTCTTTATTGATGACATACTGATGTATTCAAGGTGCAAAGAAGAGCATTCTGAGCATTTAAAGATTGTTTTGCAGATTCTGAAAGAGCATCAGTTGTATGCTAAACCGTTAAAGTGTGATTTCTGGCTTTCTGAGATACAATTTCTGGGCCATGTCATTTCATCTGAAGGAGTGGCAATGGAACCGAGTAAGATTGAAGCAGTGTTAGATTGGGAGCGTCCTAAAAATATTACAGAAATCAGGAGTTTTCTTGGTTTGACTGGGTATTACAGGTGTTTTATTGAGGGATTCTCACGGATGGTACTACCTTTGACACGGTTAACCCGTAAGGGGAACCCATTTGTGTGGACCCAAGAATGTGAAGTGAGTTTTCAGGAGTTAAAAAGGAAGTTGACTACAGCTCCGGTATTGATATTGCCGGATCCTACCAGTAAATTTGTGGTGTATTGTGATGCTTCTAAGTTTGGGTTAGGCTGTGTTTTAATGCAGTTTCGTCAGGTGGTTGCTTATGCTTCTCGGCAGTTAAAGCCGCATGAGAAGAACTATCCGACACACGATCTTGAGTTGGCAGCCGTAGTGTTCGCATTGAGAATCTGGCGACACTTTCTATACGGGGGCCGATTTCATTGTCTACAATGACCACAAAAGTTTGAAGTATCTGTTTGATCAGAAAGAGCTGAATATGAGGCAACGCCGATGGGTGGAATTCCTGAAGGATTATGATTTTGAATTGCAATATCACCCCGGTAAGGCTAATGTAGTAGCAGATGCTTTAAGCAGAAAGACGCTTGGTAGGGCCAATTTGATGATTTCTGAGTATAATTTGATTGAGAAATTCAGGGATCTCTGCATTCCTATGAATACCGAGGATAGTCTGCATTTATTGACTACTACGGTAGTCCAGAACTCATTAGTTGAGCGGATCAAAGAAGCTCAATTGCTTGATGAAGAGATTCAGTCCATGAAAGAACAGGACTTTGTGTCCACTGATAGGTTCGGTCTTAAATTTTACAGAGATCGGATCATTGTTCCGAAGGGTCAAATGGTAGATGAGGTATTGGCTGAGGGCCATATGGGTAAGTACATTATCCATCCTATTGCTACCAAGATGTATCAGGCCATGAAACCAAAATTTCTGGTGGTCTGGTATGAAGAAAGATATTGTTCAGTTTATGAATAAGTGTTTGATATGTTGTATATGTGCATTCATTCACGTTCATATAAATATTATATGATTTTTGATGTAATGATGATATATGTTATGAGAATCCTTGTCAGTGACAGAGTATTAGTTATGATGTGATGTTTTGCATTTAGCATGTATCAAGGATATTCCTTGATGTTTTAGTGGAATTATATTTTCGGTAAGAAGATGGATGTAATAAGTAAGTCCATTATATGCTAAACAAGTCATGTTTAGACCAAAAATGATAAGTTTAGAAATTTTACGATTTGCGTGCAAACAGTGCACAATTTGTAATTCACAGGGCACTTCGTTAAAAACAGTGCAGAAACCCAACTGTGAATTGTTATTACTGTTCCTTAGGGAATAAAAGTGAACTTAAATGAACTCAGAGAAATAAAATGACGAATATAAATTTGAGAATGAGAAGCCCTATGGATTACTGCAGCCCTTAATATTCTGGAATAGAAGTGGGTTAGTATTTCTATGGATTTTGTAGTAG